>NC_056745.1:1143313199-1143325699 GCF_019279795.1 Protopterus annectens
ATATATATATATATAAACACACACACGTCAGCTGTCATAAAAACTCTCTCTCTCTCTCTCTGTGTCTCTCTCTCTATATATATATATATATATATATGTATGTGTGTAAATAACTATATATATATATATATATATATATATATATATATATATATATAGTGTGTGTGTGTGTATATGTATATGCATGTGTGTGTATTTTTTTTCTCTCAAGTCAGCTTTAACCAAGTGTGCTTTTTCCTCTCGATTCCCACAAATTAATGGGGGATGGG
The DNA here is from genome assembly GCF_019279795.1 of Protopterus annectens. Classification (NCBI taxonomy): domain Eukaryota; kingdom Metazoa; phylum Chordata; order Ceratodontiformes; family Protopteridae; genus Protopterus; species Protopterus annectens. The sequence goes on from NC_056745.1 coordinate 1,143,313,469, forward strand.
ACGGCAACTCCAGCAGTTCTTGTTCTGTTGTCCCTTTTCTAATGTCGGACCAGATTGATATGTGTAACATCTCATTCCCAACACCATTACATTCTCATGTTCTATGTTTTCATTAATGCTAATACCATATTCTTCAAACTATTGAACTGGCATCATGCCTGTGTACGTTTGTATATCCTGAGTCACATAATCATACAGCTTAAGCATTGGGGTCAACTTGCATCCAAATGATTCACTGTGGAGGTATGTATTATTGCAGTATTGCATGTTTATAAGCAGGAATCAACTGCATTGCCATACGTTTTAAATTTTTAATTAATGAAATTCATGTTCAACAGTACATGCTGTTTAATTCCAAAGATGCAATCGTGATTTTTGCATCAGCTAACAATTTCTTGACCTAAATGCATGTTTTTCATGTTTGATAGGGAGTATGTTCCTGTGCTACAGTCATTTACCTCCAACAGACAATGAAGTCTCATATACAATAGCATTTGTTCTCCAGGGTATGTATTTTTAAATCATTGTTTATATACTTGCACTTGTTTTTGTAAAGATACATGCTCAAATTTCAACAGCTTATGTTTTGAAACTGCAAAATATTAGTGGCGGACAGAATGTGTACCCAAGAATTCCTTCCTTTTCAGAACAGTTTTTTCTTAGAAAGCACAAGCAACCACACTTATCTGAACATACACTATATGTAGGAGATGCATAGAGGTCAGAATTGTGATGTCGGTATCAGCATATATTTAATGGAGGGTGGGGGCTGTACAAATCCATAGTTCATACACCACTTCTGTATATAGTACTAATTATATCGGTTACTTAGCCCTTACTTATCCTGGTCATGTTTGTTTGGTACTAAAAACATGGTTTTAGAAAAATGCCATGCAAAGTTCATGATTTTGTTTTGTGCTTTACAAATTAAAAATAGAAATAATAACAAAATATTTTTAAATAAAATATCTAAGCTTTTACCTGCATCTAATATGTTGCCTTTAGACTGATAGGACTGTGGACCAGTGGGGTAAAAATGCCTTAATTAAACTCAAATGACAAAATATGTTTTGTGTATTATAGGGGAATTAAATAAAACTGTGGGTAATTGGGAGGATTATGAATATAAGGCAGACGTGATTTCCATGCTCAGTCAGGCTAAGCAAGTAGCCAAACATGCTATTAAATGTAGGTATGATGCTGCAGAGGCTTAACCACAGCTATAGCCACTGGCTTGGTTATACTTGGAGCTTGGCTTTGCCTCCAGTCCCTCCCAGAGGATATCAAAGACAAGTTATTGGATTTTCCACTTCATATGGAACTTTTGTTTAGCCCTACTGAAGCTGAACATTTCAAATCTCTGCAGGAGAGGGGAAAGATTTTGCAGGATTTCAAACACATTTTTCTTACTTCACATTTTCTAATCATCCTTCCACACCTCCTTCTTTTGTCCACAGAGAACAAAAATCACAATAGAAGAGCAGGAAAAAAACCCAAGAAATGATTTCAGGAGAAACCCATCAGAGATACTAAACCTGGAAAACACTTTTTAAAGACAAGTCAGACAAAGCCTAACTGTCTTCTGCCTTCCACCCCTTAGTCTAGAAACACCCTTGTCCAAAAGCTCCATGTGCCTCCCAGCTTGGGAATTTCATTACCACTGACAAATGGGTCTTGTTCATCATCCAGCATGGTTACAAAATATCCTGAAAGGAGTACCCCTTATTGAGAGCAATCCCTCCACCACCCAACTCGATTCACCTCATTCAGGATCTTTTATCTAAGGGGATCATACCACACCCAGGAATAGGAAGAGGCTTTTATTCAAGACTATTCATGGTTACCAGGAAGTACGATACTTGGAGACCGATACCGGACTTGTCTAATCTCGTCTAATCTCATCACCTTTATGAAAATGCCATCTTTCAAGATGCTGTCCTTACAAACTTTACTTCCCTTTATCCTCCAAGTCTTTCTGGTCTCTTTAGACTTATAGGATGCATACCTGTACCACACCTGCTGGAAATTCCTCAGGGTCTCTGTTTTTTCATCACACTTTCAGTTCTCTGATTTGCTCTTCAATCTATCCACCAGTATCAGATTCTTTACAAAGTGTCTCGTATTGGCTGTTACCTGTTGCAGAGCCCAGGGAAAACAGATATTTCCATAGCTGGATGATCTTCTCATCCAGGCCTCCTCCCAAGACACCTTACGATTGCATCTCAGTTATGTTGTCTGGCTCTTGGAAAGGCTAAGTCTTCTCTGGCCCCCTCAATGGATCTGGTCTTCTTGGATTGCAGACTAAGTGCTCTCTTTATGACTAATTATGACTGCCTTCCTCTCCCAGGAGAAAGTCCTATCCATTAACAGCTGCTTCCAAGCCTGCTGCCTTTGGAATTCACCTCAGCAAGTAAAATTGTAACAGCTCTGGGCTATATGACAACCATTATTCCTTGCTATAGTTGCTAGCTATGATGATGTGAGGTATTGCCAGCTATGCCAGGAGAAGTAGGGCAGTAAATGTTTAACATATGTCAGCATAGCTGCAGTTTTATAAAGAATTATATGTCATTTATATATCAAACTGATTTGTACAGACGCTTGTGTTGAAAATGTATTTGTGAAGCTGCTTGTATTAAAAATGTACCAACAGTGGGTCCTGCTGGACAGAAGAAAATACACCTCTATGTCAGGCTGTATTGTAACTGTTGAAATTAATGTATTTTAACATAGGATACTGGAAGAGAAGAGGTTAATATCAGTCTAGATAACTTTGAAAAATAGTCTGAAATTAAATTACTTGGTTTAGGACATAAAGATTATATCTTATTGCAGCTAGAGACAAAATGTCTGTGAAAACCTGGACTAGGAATCCATAGGTGTGAACTAATTGCTAACCTGTAAGGATGGAAGTTTTGAAATGGTTTTATAGCTTTCAGATGCTATAACACACCTCAGCAAAGCTTTATCTGTGTATGGTAATACATATATGCTAAATTCTGGTTTGGTTTCTAGCAAAGGGGGTAGTGTGGGAACCAGCGTCAGATGACCAGATGTATGTGATGTCATTCTGTAATCCAGCACTCAAATTATGTTTTAATATTAGATAAGACAGAAGTCTCAGGGCAGTCTGTTTTTGAAGCCTGTCCAAGAAGGAAGACCTCTCACCCACTTCATCTTGTCTTGTTTAGTAAGTAGCCAGGGAATAGTAATCCTTTAGATCATTCAGGTAAAATATAGTGAGATTAGTTAAGTACTATTTTACTGCATGTTTGTGAATCTATCCACCTGAGTTATTTTTAATATTTCCTGTGACTTGAAACTCTGGTGTTTATTATAAATAGATATTTAGTATTTTCATGTTCTTTTGTTATTTATAATTAAATATATTGAAACCTTTCATTGTGGCTAGTCTTTTATAGAATATTGTAACCTTTGAGAGTACTTATATTTATTTGGTGACACTGTGACCACTCCTGAAAGCCTTGGTACATTGGTCAAACACTGCTATTTGTACTAGTATTAATTTTACTCTGTATAATTGGGTGCCCTTGTAAGAGCCTTAGAGTAGCTGGCTTTGGAATGTTCTGGTGGCAGTGGAACTACCTTATAGTCTGGGCATAGCTGGTAAATATGTGCCAGCCTTTCCCAGGTGTGTGTGTGTGTGTGAACATCAAATTTGAGTGTGTGTGTGTGTCAACTACTTGGAGCAGGGACACAGTGCACTGGTTTCACAGAGAGGGTGGTAGAGGACTTGACTTCGAACAATCGACTGAGGACTCAGATCTACAGATGTGCCATTGGGGGAGTCTTATTGGGTGCCTGGAGGGGGAGAGAGCGAAACCCAGCCCCTCAACTGAGTGACTTCCCCGTGTACTCTTAAGGGTAATTATGCTTGGTACAGAGAGCTGTATCTAGAAATATTGTGTGTATCCATTTTTGTTGCAAGTGAATGTCCCCCTCCAGTGTTAGTGGTGAGGATTCAGGCTTCTTGATTACTGGCCCAGAGAAGGGACATCACAGGTCCCATTTGACAGATTGCACGTGAGAAAGATATAAATGGTTCTTGAAGTCCTGGTATCAACACTGCTATCCACTAGACTTTCAAATCCCTCTTGTGGCCTTTCTAAGAAAGTGTTGCAATGGTGGAACTCTCAAAATCTTTTCAATCCAGGCTTACACTTCTGCCTACCCACACCCATCCAGGACATCTACACAGGTGCGTGAGATCTGGCTTAGGATGCATGGACTAATCTCACAAGAGTTCAAATTCAGTGGTCCCCCCAGGGAGCTAAGGGAGTACATCATTAAGGAAGGGAAGACCTTTATTCAAACCCTTTAAGTGTTTGGTCACCCAAGATTTACAAGATCAACACCATGGTCATGTACGTCAGCAAGCAAAGGGGGAGGACTAAGTCCTATCAGCTTTGAAGGCTAGCTCTAATAGAATGAAACTGTGCAATAAAATCAAATGTGTTCCTGCAGGTTGTTTACATTCCATGAAACATCAGTGTTCTCACAGACTCACTCAGCATGTCCATGGAAGACCCTCATGAATAGATGTTGAACAGAGAGGTCTTTCTGAATAAAGTCCACAAAAGGGATGTTCCTCAAATAGATCTGTTTGCCTCCTCTCAGAACATACAGCTCAAGTTGTTCTGCTCCAAGACCCCTTGTCCTCAGGTCTGGAGAGCAGATACCATGTACTTCCCCTGGGAGGATGTCCATGTATGTCTCACCCCTCATTAATCCCAGAGGTCCTCCTGAAAAACCAAAGGAACAAGCCAGACATCATACTAGGGACTCACTTTTGACCCAGGCATCACTGGTTCCCCCTTCTTTTCCACCTAATCAGGGGCCATCACTTCGTTACCCCATAAAGTGGACTTACACTGGAGAAGGGAACCCTGATGCATCCCAACTTGCAGGCTGTCACCTGACTATTTGGGTGATAGAATACTTTTTCAGATGTCAGTTTTCAGAGGATGTGGTACAGGTGCTGCAGGAGGTGAGAAAACCTACCAGTAAAAAATCATACATCTCCAAATGGAGGAGATTTTCTACCTGGTGTCTTGATAAGAATGAAACCCCCTTTCAATCCGTGATTCTTATTCTGTCTTACTTGTGTGAGTTACTTAGAAGTAGACCAGCCTACTCCTCCATTAAGGCACACATATCTTATATTTCTACATGCATGCCTTTTGTCCCTTCTTTTCTTACCAAGATTGAAGTCAGACAGTTTTTGAAAGAGTCCTGCACCTAAACCCTCCAAGGAGGGTGGCTTTACCCCTATGGGATCTGAACGTCATCCTGGAAGAGCTTATTTTCTCTACTTTTAACAGGCAGCCATTGAGCCCTTGAAATTCTGTACCTGGAAAGTGGTCTTACTGGTTGCTCTTATCTCTGCCAGAAGAATTTCAGAGCTTCAAGCCCTTATGGTCATTCCTTCTTTCCTCATCTTTCACAAGGATAGGGTCTCGTAAAGAGCTACCTATTCTTTTATGCCTAAGGTAGTAAATGAACTGTCTCTCAACTAGACCAACCATTTGTCATCCTTCTTTCCTAATCCTCAAAACTGGGGTGAAAGACTCATCCATTCATTCATTGGATGTGCACAGACAGCTGAGATTCTGCATGGACAGAACAAGAAACTTTCAGGAAGGCAGGTCAGGTTTTTGTCCCCTTTTTAGGGGGTAAATTGGGTAACCCTGTCTCCAAACAAACAGTATCCAACTGTATCACCAAGTCCATCTCTTTTTGTTAGTCCCTGCATAACATATCACTGTCTTTACCTATGAAGGCTCAGTCCATCAGGGCAGTCTACTTATCTGGAACCCTATTCAAAGAGATTAACTCCAGATCCATTCTAGAGGTGGCCACCTGGTCACCATTTCACACTTCTGCTAGACATCACAGAGTGGATGCATTTTCTAGATCTAGGACCCCCTTTGTTAGATCAGTACTACTAGGACTGGTAGATAGATCACTAGTCTCCAACCCCTCCCCCCATAACAGCCTCTAGCTGTAGGATTCACCCATCAGATTTAGAATACTGCAACCTCCAAGGAAGGACATAGTACAGTTGTGTAAGAACTTACCATAACAGTAGATGTCCTACTGATCACTGTTGCAATATTGCTTCGCTCCCACCTACTCCCCCTTTTTATATTCTCTTTGTCTATAATTTTCTGGCCCTCTACTCCTTGTGGATCGAGTGGGGAAATCATTTCTCTTCCTTCACTTGTCATTGGATTACCCATTAATTATGGTCGTCAAGCCCTCCAGGATCTCCTGGATGTAGACAGTCTGAGGATCTTACACTCATATTTACACTGTACCCTGCACCAGTGGGCTGAGGTCATACATTGGATGTATGGAGTACAGCAGCCAGATGTTGTTTTACCTTGGCAGTATAACCCGTCTGTTTTGGAATACATGCAGCCAATGCCATTACATCAGTCTTTCTTGCCATGCGGTGCCCGAAGCAGAAGCAGTTCGCAAGTGCCGGTAGGCCAACTCCCGAAATTTTCATTTTCGAGTTTCAGAACCGAAGTCTTCAACTAAAGCTAAATACCCCATTCGGGAAACTTTTTCTTGCTCCTTACCGATGTCATTAAAAGTTAATAATTACATTACTTGTGGAAAGCAAATACCTCACAAAGATTTTCATTTGTTCTGTATTCCTTGCCTAGGCCCTGACCACGACGTACCTTGCTGTCAGTTTTGTGCCTTATTTAATCAACGCACTATCCGTCATTGGTATATTTTTGCCTCTAAATATTTTGGTTCTCGGTTCAATTATCCAGAAATGTCATCGGTAAGCCATCCGACTACCGGGATTCCAAAAAAGTGCAAAGATAAAGACAGAGACAGGCCGCTTAAGTCCAAAACTGCCAACGATGCTTCTCCTAAGCCAGTTGCCAGTTCACCAGTACTCATTGAGGCACTTTCGCAGCTCCTGATACCCGCTACTTCTGATTCGCAGGCCTCTATTGAGACCCATTCGGAGTCCGGTATGCCACAAGATGCTTCAGCTGTGGAACCTGCAGATGTCTCTACCTTGGATGGGTCCGGAGCCACTGTGCAGGCACCGGCTTCTGAGAGTGTATTCAGGCCTGTGGACTTGCATATTAAACTGATGCCTCCTTCTTCTTTAAGGCCTAAACCTTGAACCTTGCCTAAAAACCCGACGCCCGGGCTGCATGCTCAGGCCTCTATACCTAAAAAACAAATGATAAGAATGGCTGAAGACCTTATAACTTTAATCAGGGGAAGCCAACCTTCCTCTTCTAAGAGACCTAGGACTGAATTTGTTTATGAATCTTCTGACCAGGATTCTGATTTTTCTGATTCTTCTGATAATCTGGATTTACCCTTGTCTACTTATGAGGATTCTGATGCAGAGGACTCTATTCCCTCTGCTTTTCCTCCAGAGGATTTTTCTTTTGGTGAAAACTTGCACACTCTAAGGGAGCATTTTCACTGGTAAAGCCAGAATTTCTCTGATTCAAAAAAGAGGCTTAGGGACTTCTTACTACTGCCTCAACATAGGCCTTTAGCTATACCTCCTGTACTAGACATTGTTGATGATGCCTTTTCAGAATCTAGTTTGGCTCCTGATTCTTTGCTTCCTGCTCCCAGAAAACCTGACAGATATTACAGGGTTCCCGATACTCACAAGTTCTGTTTTAAAAATCCTATTGTGGATCCAGAGACTATTTCACAGGACCCAAGGGCATTAAGGCTTCTACTGCCAAATATCCTACCCCTTCTGATAGAGATTCCAGGGAGGTGGATAGATGGGGTAAGGTGGTTTACACTTCTGCAACTTTGGCCATTAGAGCCTTAAACTGTCATTTTCATATGTTAAAGTACCAACAACATATTACTAGATTGCTTAAACAGAAAATTATGTTGATTCATGATTGTGCTGAAAATAAGGATTTACAGGATTTGATGCATTCTGTTGAACAGGTTGGCAAACATACTTTGCAATGTGGGTTTGTTTCTTTAGAGGCCTCTTGCAGGGCTGCTGACACTGGGTCTGTACTCAGAAGGCATGCTTGGCTTAAGGAGCAATCTTTGCCTGATCATGTTAAAGCTAAACTGTTGGATGCTCCCTTAAATCAGGACCGCCTGTTTGGCAATAAAGCTGAGGAAGTTCTTAAAAAATGGAAGATAAAGCTAAATCTATGCAAACTGTTAAAGATTTCTTACAAGTTCAGCCTCCAAGATTTAGTAGGCATTGGCCCTCTAAGAATTGGTCCTTTCCTGCTCCTTCCAGGCCTTCTCAATCCAAACCCAGACCCAGCAGAAACCCCAGGTTTCAGCCAGGGTATACAAAAAACTATGCAGTGGGGGGCTTCTGCTACCAAATCTGGAAGTAGTAGGACTCCCCCTATGGAAAACTGTCTCAATGACTTGACTTTAAAACTTCCAAGCACTTCTCAACTGACTGCTCCTTTAGGGGGAAATTTGGTCTGCAGGCCAAAAACTGGGAACTCATTACCCAGAACAAATGGGTTTTAACTATAGTGTCCCAAGCGTACAGATTTCATTTTCACACATTGCCAACGCCCAATGGTTGGCCAGATCTACTCCCAAATTAGTGGGCAGAGGCTCAAAGCAAATACTCTCTCTTTTTAACATAAATGCTATTCAAACTGTACCAGAAGAGGAAAAAGGACAAGGTTTCTACTCAAGACTTTTCCTGGTACCCAGAAAAGGCAACTCATGGCGTCGAATCCTGGACCTGTCTACTCTAAACATCTTTTTAGTAATTCCAAAATTCAAGATGCTGACTCTTCAGTAGTTGCTTCCCATGCTAGGAAAAGATGCCTGAATGGCAGCACTTGATTTAAAGGAAGCATACCTGCACATCCCAATCAGGAAATCTTACAGAATATACCTACGCTTGAAATCAGGCTACAATCACTACCAGTTCTCTGTACTGCCATTTGGCTTATATACTGCGCCCAGGGTATTCACAAAGTGCCTACTCCAGTCATTGCCTTTTGCAGGCAAAGAAATATTCAAATATACCCATAACCTGGACAATAGTTTAATTCAGGCAGAAAGCCAGGACATACTTTTAAATCATCTGGCCTTTATTCAAAGGGTGCTGACTTGTGTGGGGTACACCATAAATGTAAGGAAATCACACCTGGTACCCTGTCAACAAATTATATTCCTGGGAGCAAGCTTGAATATAACTTCCCAGATGGCTTACCTGCCAGAGAAACAAATTTATTTGACAACCTACTTCAAACAAGAGGCCACAAAACCCCTACTGTCTGCAAGGCAAATACTACAAGCCTTGGTGTTCATGGCCTCCTGCATTCTTCTAATTCCATATGCAAGACTGCATATGAGGAAACTACAATGGTATCTAAAAAGCCTATGGTCACACCCAACCAAGGTAAAAATCAGGAAGGCAACAGGATAAAATCAATATAAAAAATCCAAGTATTTATTAGGCCAAAAGAAACGTAAGTGCTTTCATGGCAATAAAAATCCGCTTCATCAGACGTATATTCAAAAGTCCATTATTCCTTATTTAAATAATAACTGAAACACTAAAACAATTAAAAGATAGCCTGTGGTTAAGCTAAAACAATCAGTTAATCAATTAAACAATGCTGTTAATCATTCAGTTCGTTTAGAAGTAGATTTCAACTGCTAAACTTAAACCCTAAGCACGAAGTGCTCAGTAAAATGCCTGCAATGCAAGAAAAATTTAACTCACAACATAACAGTAAGGACAGAATATAATATAATATTAAACAATAAGATACCTTAACGACAGTATATATGAATGAATAAATGTATATGTCAATATAAATATAAGTGTAAATATAAATAATTCATTTCATTTTATCCTTCTACTTTTTAGTATGGGTTTTAAAGGGACTGTGTCATTGAGACCACGCCCCCTATGTGCACCTAGCCTTAAAATCCATTTACTTTCTAAGGTTTCTGTATTAACTAAATCACCCATTCTTACACTTATTTCTTGTAACTGCAGTACTTGAAAGCGAAACTGATGTTTCTCTCCTAGATATAAAGTATGTTTCACTAGGGCACTGTAAATGAATCCCTTAGATGTACAATAAATATGATCCCTAATTCGTTCACGAAGGGAGCGATTGGTCTTACCTACAAAGAATGAATAACATTCCATGCAGGTGGCTATATACACTAAATTTTTTGATGTACAAGTGCTAGAGTTTCTTAGCTCCCATAAATAACCAGCGTCAGGGTGCCTAAAAAATCGCAATTCATCAATGTATTAACATTGTGCACATTTACCACATTTTCTTGTACCTAACCACATCACATCTCTACTCTCTGTCAGAGTGGTGGGGAAACATAAGTGATGTTTTAAACATTTTTTTATTCTTATAAACATAAGTCGGTTGTCTACCCACTATACTTGCAGTAAGATCCTCTATTAACAAAATATGCCAATTTTGAGCTATGATCTGTTCTATTTCATTCACTTTCATAGCATAAGGTAGGATAATGGGTAATTTAGTAGGTACTGTTTTAAAACTTATGTTCTGAGAATCTCTTAGTCTGTGAGAAATAGGTTTTGCTTGACCTCCTCTTTGCAAGTCCACTTGCTTATGAATTTGGTTAATTTCAAGTTCATCTTCTAACAAAATTTGTCTTCAATTTAATTAATTCTTTATCATATATATCCTGGTTACAGCACAGTGTCGAAGTACGCATTGCTTGTCCTTTCACAATATTGTGAAAGACTCTGGGATTATGCATGCTGTACCTGTGTAAATAGGATGGTTTGTAAAAGGGTTTCCTGTATACCATAGTGCTACAAATCCCTTGTTTAACAAGGACAGTAACATCCAAGTAATCTATATTTTCCGGCGAGCATTTCATGGTGAATTTTAAAAAATCAATGCTATTATTAATTCTCTCATGAAATCGTAGTAAAGGCATTTCATCACCCTGCCAAAGAATAAACAAGTCATCCACAAACCTTTTATAATATAATATTTGGGGTGTTAATAGCAGATGTTCTAACTCCCAAGCTACCATTACCAAGTTAGCATATGTATTGGCGCAGCTAGTACCCATTGCTACGCCAGTTGTTTGTTTGTAGCAAATATTTTGAAATAGAAAAATATTATTAAGAACTATTTCTAACAGGATGCATAATAAATCTGCTTTATTTTTATCCACCAATTTTTGTTCTATCATTAAAGTTTTCACCATATCTAACCCATTATTGTTTGGGATGAACGTAAATAGAACAACCACATCAAGGGTAACCAATATAATATTACTGAAATTATCTATCCCAGTTGTAGTGTTATAAAGGCTAGTTAAGAGCTGTTCAGTATCTCTTAGTACATAGTCATAATTAGATAACACTTTCTTTAACTCTACATCTAAATAAATCAATATAGGTTCAGTTAACCAATTAGATCCAGCAACTACAGGCCTGAACGGTGGAAGTAGAGCATTTTTATGAATTTTTGGTAGCCCTTGCAACCTAGGTATAAGTGGAAATTCAACAATGCAATACTTAAAAAAATTCCTTAGTTATTAAACCCATATGTAGACATTCTTCCAACGTACAAAAAAATCTATGTTGCATATCATATACTACATCTGTTGAAATTTCTTGATAAGTGCTATCCTGTTGTAGCATATTTACCATAGTAGAAAAATAATACTGAGCATCCATAAAAACAATAGGACTCAATATAAGATTTGCTTGCATTTAAATTAATTTGTTGCCATTTAGCTAAGAGGTCAGGGTAAGAATTGCCATAAGTAGGCATAGTCAATATTCTTAGACCTCTCGGTATTACGTTAAGCTTTAGACAAGCTTCCAGATGGTATCTTTGACATTGCAAGCATTTGAATTTAAAGAAGTCATTTTCCAAGTCTCTTTTTAGAGTACGTACTTGTAAGTCATCATTAATTTTAGCATTTTCATCATGTTGGAGTCTCACTAGTTCAGTTTGTAACAGTGGATTTGGTGCTTCCAACAGAGCACCTCGCAATCGCGAATCCAAATCTACTTCTCCTTGAGCCCCTGACATGCTTATCTCTGTTCCTTCCATACGATAAGACAAAAAGTAGAGTCAATTAAATCCAGGAAACAACCACCAGAACTATGACACAAGTAAATCCAAATGTAGATATGAACACACCCAACCAAGGTAAAAATCAGGAAGGCAACAGGATAAAATGAATATAAAA